>NW_025953047.1:0-25742 GCF_022478825.1 Daldinia caldariorum | reverse complement strand
ACACCCCCCCCCCCCACCACCACCACAACCCCCCCCCCCCCCCCCCCCCCCCGCCGCCCCCCGCCCCCCCCCCCCCCCCCCCCCCCCCCAACGAAGGTATCGCCAACTGGAGCCGTAGAGTAAGTAACGAGCAACGAGCACGATACCACGTACGTAGGCATACTCGCCGCCTGGGTTGATAAAGTTAGTGACGTAGGAAACGTAAGTTGTTGGGTCCCAGAGCGGATATATATATGTATGTACACGATTACACATTGATCAAATTGGTCGTCGCCTTTTCAAGGGAGCGAGTGGCGTGACTATGGGATGTTTTCGTTCGTATACTTCTAGGTAGGTAGTTATGTATATCGAACTCCTTGGTCGTTGCGCCAACTCGACAGTGTTGCCAACCCACGTTATCGTAATTACCAGTGTACGTAGGTAGGTACGCTCTCTCTCTCTACCTACCTAGGTAAGTTAATTAATATAATTGCTGTAGTTAGCAAGTAAATCTTTGGGTTAGAAACTCCCTCTCCTACGAGGTAGCTTTTTGGAAGTCTAGGTTAGGTAGAAGAGAAGTCGTCAGATACACGTCTACCTTACCTGAGGTGTCCTGACTCCTGGGCTGTATCTACTAGCAGCTAGTTAGTTAGCCAGTTAGTCAGTTAGTCAGTCGTATGATGTTCTTACGAACATTTGGAAGCGAACTACCTACCTACCTACTTACACAGTACGGTATAACTTCTAGAACTCTTCCATCTATCTACCTGAGGATTGGCATGGGGATTACCTTAGGTACCTACCTACCTAACTTAACCAAGGTACTGCCAATCCTCAGCACGGGTTGATTGATCTCACGTTTCCCCCTTATTTTAATTTTTTTTTCTTTCGCCCTTAAGGGTTCACTTTTTTTTTTGCGGCTCATACAACACGGCGCGGCCCTGCCGATCAACGGGAACCACACACCACAGGGGAAGGGGAAGGCTTATCATATACTTCAAAGGGAAACGGGTTTTGGACGAAAAAAAAGGGTCGAAGTCTGTTACTATTTCTGTTTCTGTTCTTGTGTTTCTATTTTTTGCCTCTTCAGCGCGTCTTCCTTCCCGGATTCCGGCAGTCTGGGTTCCAGTATTCTGGAACGGCGCTCCTTTTCCTCTTTCTTGCTTCTATGTACGAAGTAGGTATATACCTATGTATGTATGTGTATGTGTATGTGTATGTACCTACTACCTAAATGTCCGAAGGATGCTCGGAAGAAAAGGAAGGAAGGAAGGAAGGGAAGGGAAGGATGGGATGGGATGGGATTTTACGCGCATAGCCATTTCTTGTCTATCTAGATAGATCGGCAACGCCGCGGTGGTGGCGGTTCTTCGAAAAGGGGCCAAAAAAAGAGACTTGTGACGAATGCTGCGCCGTCGTGTATGTAGATTCTAATAACACTTATTCCCTACCTAGTATTCCTATCCCTATCCCTAATCCTCGTTCCTCGTTCTCATGTAATCTCTCCATGTGCCCCCTTTTCCATTCATATCAGATATACTAGATACCTATAGCACAGTAAACAGCAGATAGTAAACCCTAGACAAACCCTACGATTGCGTAATTACCTCGCCTTCTCCCTCTCCCCACCCTTCTTTTTCTTCTCCCCCTTAACGTACGTGAACGAAAGTGACGACCACACGTGTAAGTAGGTACACATCTAGCTAGAGTCAATGTCTTGCTCGCAACTCCGAGAGGACGAACCGGTTTAGCCCAACTGCCGGACGTACCTATACACATACATACATACCTTACATTCCTAGGTATATACGTACCAGTATAGATATGTATACATAGTATGTCCCATTATACTGTACCTACCTGTGTATACCTAGATCTTAGATGTAGTAGTGTAGTTAGTGTATAGGAGGTGCGTAGCGTATTACAGACTCTTTTTTTTTCTGACCACGCACACACGCAGTTCGGCAGGGATCGGCAGTCGGTGCATGAGCAAGTCAGCACATACATTAGGTTAGGTATATTACAGAAAAGAAAAAAAAAAAGGGAAGGGAAGGGTGTGGTACTGGTACCGGTACTGGTGCAAGGGAACCCCGGGTTTTCTTCTCTCGAGGGGTGGAAGGGGGGGAAGGGGGAACGGAGAAGCCGCATCCCGTCCACTCAAAACGGATGGTTGGGTTGCGAGGTTTAGACTCTGGGTGTTTCCTATGGTCTCTCTCTCTCTCTCTATGTGTGTGTATATGTGTATGTGTTTCTGTCTCCGTGCCTGTGCCTGTGCTTGTTGTGCGTGCGTGCATATTACATTACATACAACCACGTCCACCTGTTGCTGTTGCTGTTGCTGAACAATAGGCGGTGAGATGTGGAAAAAAAAGGAAAAAAATAAGTTTGACTTGACTGACTGGTGGCAGGAGAGAAAAGAAAGAAAGATCATATCATGTCCACCCAACCCCCGAGTGCATTACGATAAATAGAGTACCTAATCTTTGCAAAGGAGTAATAAAAGTCCACATCTCTACTGCTACCGTGATGGAAAGAAGTTACCAACGATGATGAGATATAAGGAATCTATCTGATTAATTAAAGGAATAAAGATGGATGTAATTAGCGAGATGACCCATTGCATCGCATCTATTACATAGTATATTATTAGTATCAGGTTAAGTACTATAGTAGTCACTGGTGAGGGTACTAGGTATTCTCCGAGGCATTTTTTTTAGATACGCGATAAGTGAATATCGTACGGTATAGTAATATCTACCTAAAATACGCAAGCGACATTAAAAGCGTAGGTATATTCCAACCACTACAACAATAATCCTCATGCGCAACAAACGCATTCCCATAGCTTTTAGGAATGGTATTTGACCAATACCCATCCTCAACCCCGTTTAAGAAATGCGCATACTATGAAGTACACACACAATAAGGCGTGTATATTAATATTAACTACTGTACCTAAGGTAGAAGTAGCAGTTCTTAATCGCTTTTAAAGTGTCCGAATCTTGCTGTATCTGAGGTACCCTCTAACGTCGAATTCTGCTGTGGAGAACCTAACCACCATGCTTTAAGTAGAGATACAGTGGTAGGTACACATGACTAAAGGTACCTAGGTATGTGTACACTATAGTACGTGTAGTGGCGCGATTGATAAAGAAGAGGAGGGGTGTGTATCCAACGACTTAGCTGCCTTATCCCTGCCAATATTGAGGCAGCCCCTGCACATGCATGTATGGACCTTCACCGGGGTCAATAGCCAACCATAACTCCGCACCCAACCTTGAGCAAGAAAACCACCCTGTAAGATGATGTCATTTTTCAACCTCGCTTGACCGCCCCCAAAGGCAATTCCCAACGACCACCTTCAAAAAAAAAAAAAATAAAAATAAAAAACAAAGAAGCTATCTGACTGTGGAGGTATTCATGCAAGATACGTGCACCACAGTAAGGTAAATTATCCTTTCCTCCCTCCCTCCCTGTCTTGCCAATATCCACCCCAGGTCACATTGCCAACTGCTCCGTCCCTCCAGCGGAAATGCGTCTAAAAAAATAAATAAAGATAGGCCATAATTTGGGGAATTCCTTTTGCCATACCCTCTCCCGGGATGTCCTGCACCTTAGAAGAGATCTACTACGTAGTACCCTGCTACCGTTGTTGGGTACCTAACTAAGTAGGTAAGATAGATTCTCTATAAGAAATGAAGATAGCGCGGGTGATGGGTCATTCAAGGTTTCGTTTCAAGGCAATCTCATCTCATCCTATCCGCTCCGCTGTTCCATGACCTAGTTATGCATCCTGTGAGATTGAGCATTATCCCCGATTCCCCCGGTCTATCCCCCCTTGCAACAGGCATGACGCGGATTCCGTCTAAGCCTCAATCTCTTGTCGCATAGTTGTTTACAGTATATAAACAGCAGCGTGGGCACAGCTCCCCCCTTGGATCACAAGTGGCAAAAGGGAATCCCTTAGAAATCCCATATTGCATCACTCTTTCGACAATTTTTGGGGTGCTACTACAGCTTTCGCAAAGACTGACCACCTGGGATAATCTGGAGAAACGAGAACCAAACCAGAAATATTTCGAGTCCAAGTTACACTTACCAATCACGCGAAAGAACCATGTGCCCTTCTACCAGCGAGCGCCCGTCTCCCCGCAGACCTCGTTGCACAAGGAAGACCCTGAAGATCACAACGTCCTAAACATGTGGCTGTACGATGCGAAGTCTTGGCTTTGGAACTTCACAACCACCTGGCCAATGCTCTTTTTCTTTGTTGCAGCTGCGTAGCTAGTTGTTTGACCCTCTAGTCCTGTTCCCCATTGGCCGAATCCACCGAATTGAACTGAGGTCGTCGGCCGTAGCCAGAAGACCCATGTCATGTACTAGATCGACGTCATAAGGTACCCAACAACCAACTGTGTCGTCATTGGGCGGGACGTTTCGTTTATGGATAGGTTGGTCCATTGGGCCGGCTTCAAGACATCGAGACCTGCTTTCCTGCTAGCATACGGTCACCCGTGATGCCAATTCTCAAGTGCCGTATAGACTGGCATCTTGTTCTACCCCTCTCCTCGCTTCATGCTCCCCCTGTTCTTCTCTCCGCTTTGGCCCATCCCTTTATACGCAATAGTCCGTGCTAGAGTGGCACCCGACAGGAAGAATGGGCCCGTAAAAAGCGTGCCCGCTCCATTGGTGTGCGGAGTGGGTGTCTCAACTGTCGTCAATGACACGTTATGT
Organism: Daldinia caldariorum; assembly: GCF_022478825.1. NCBI lineage: Eukaryota > Fungi > Ascomycota > Sordariomycetes > Xylariales > Hypoxylaceae > Daldinia > Daldinia caldariorum. Next base: position 21,029 of record NW_025953047.1, on the reverse strand, counting down.
ACTTCTCACGTCTGCTATGGGGGGATATATCCATCGCCCATCTACTAGTCCTCTATCGATGAGATCCATACCAGCGTGGTCTCCGTTCTTCGTCTTCCAGCAAAGGTCCGCCCAGTGGACAAAATCCGGCCCTTGGTTGACTATCAAGCGCGTGAGTGATGATAATAAATAAGCCTTACCTGTCAGGGGCGACCTTCCAAGGCGGTCTTTGTTAGCGTAAAAAGCCAGCGCGCATCAACCATTGCGCCGGAGCAACTATGGAGATATCTAGCCGCCATCTCACGTGGAAAGGTGCCATCAGGGTCTCTCCGGTACACACGTAGCAGACGGTAAGGATCTACATACGCTTGTTGATGGCTACGCGACCAACAGGCCCTATCGTGTTGTCCTATTGCCTACGGCGGTAAAGAAGAGGCCACATCAGCAACCTTCTTTCTTTGTAACATACTCGCATGTTAGTTAAAAGTTGGATATAAGCGGCCTGTCGAATAATACACTTAAAATATAGTAGCACATGGCGGCGGCAAAGGTACCGCTGACGTCGTCATTGATCGGGTCAGCCGCGCTGTCCGTAATAGGTAGGCAAGTTACCACCTCCGGACTCCTTGTACGGGGCCAGTTAAAATCGCCGAGCCGATCTAGGAAGGGATCGGGGCTTTCCCACCCCCTTTAACTTGCTCGTAGGCAACAACCGCGATAAGCAGAGCCATCGGGAGGAAGGGTAGAAGAAGAAGCGTAGGACTAGGCTAAAGACAAGCTCATTGACGGGGTAGGTCAAGGTATCCGCGGCTGCAAGTTGAAAGGGCGAGCGCGGGGGGAAATATCTAATGATCCAACGAACTTGGAGAAGACGCAGTCATAATGATACGATTTTTAATGAATAGCCTCACATGGCCCCGGGCGCTAGCAGATAGACGGTAAGCGAATAAGATTACGGGTTGCCCTGTTTAGCAATCCTGTTAATGGTTGGTTCCGGTTTTTCTCTTATATCAGCCTTGGAGTATGTATGAATCTACGTACATAGTAGGAGGGGGGAGAGGGGAGGGGGGTGGAGGAAGGGGGAAGGGGGGGGAGAGAGAGAGAGAGAGAGAGAGAGAGGATTGGGATATTACATACTTGCGCAAGTTACTATCTTTTACAATTCCTACCATTATTACTACTAAAGTTTAGTATTGTACCTACTTAGGTACGTAGCTCTAGAAATGGGAAAGCACTCTCGAAGATGTCCATAGAATCTATAGTAGCGTAGGTGCACTAGAGTAGCGTTGCAGCATTAAGCGTGTTTCAAGTTTCGAAGGGGAGGGGTGCCCCCTTGCTAGGTAAGAGCCGCCGTCGCCCATAATTTATGGTCTTGGGTTGTTACTGTACTATGTAGTAGTAGGTAGTAGGTAGTAGTGTATCTCTTTAAGACCTAAACATGGATCCAGCACTAGTATGCAGTAGCGCATTGCCAGGTAGCTAGCCCTAACGTATCAGAATTCAACATTTAGACACATCTCCACTAAATTAATATGAGGCTTTATCTGGTCAATGTATCGAATTACATGCTTGTAAACAATTAAACAAATACGCTGTTGAGGCTATTTTGTACTGACTTTTCAATGAGTATGATTCGAATACTGGTGTTTTCATTAAAGCTATCCATTGTATTATATATCGTAAGGCTAGTACATCATTTAATCGTCTAGGTAGGTAGGTATCTATCTTATGCCACGCGTTCCAACATTCCTTAGTATTACAAAGCACTGCATTATATTCTTGACATTTATTGTAACAAGTCACTTAGACGTAATACCTACTGCAGTCTACAATACCTACTTATCATCAAAACCTACGATTAAAACCCAAATACTTAAAAATGTCTAGAATTAAGTACAGACGCGTCAAAACACACGTAAAAACACGTTAATTTTTAAAAAGATACATACAGGGGGACAATAGCTTGGTAGCGAGATTTCTTTCCTTGGTCTAGAAGTTACGCTAGTAGCCGGACCCATGTTTGGGTCTTAAAGAGATAGACTTGCAACTGCAACTGCGACTGCGACTCTACTAAACCGTATAGTCAAGTTTTAAACTACCTTGGTTAGTATAGTATATGCTGTACCTACCTAATAGCTGTAGCCTGTACGTTTTATGTGCATGTGGACGCACGGCGGAGCCAAAAAGCTAAAATGCTAGTTCATGTCGATCGCAGCGCGCCTAAATAGGAAGCATCTTAGGGGAAACTTGATATGCTTTAGGATGAGGCCCTGGTTTGAAAATGGATAGGTATACCGCGTGATAGAGGTCTCCATAAAAAATGGAAAAAATAAAAATTAAATAAAAAACCTAAAGACAGATTGCGATATTATATGCTGTATACTACCTAGGTATAAACCCTATACTATATTGCAAGCAACCAGTTATCTCCCAGGCTAGACGTACAAAGATAAAAAATGCAGGGCCAAGAACAGAAGGCGGCGAAAGTCAACAGCGTTTCTCTGTTCGCGGCGGTTTTGCTTATGCGGATGTAGGGGGAGTTGGTTAGGGATGGGATAGGATGTATTGTACATATGTCAGGTAGATTTTAGGTAGGTACCGTACCTCTCAACTCGAGGGGCATTCTGATCCCGGTTTTCCTCTTCTTTTTCCGCCACAGATTTTTTAATCTGTCTCTCTATCTGTTCACCGACGGAGGGAACGATGTGGGTTGCATGCGTCAATACATACGTGTGTGCGTGTGGGAGTGTACAACGCACGGGATGGGATGGATCTTTTTATTTCTGCCTTCCGTTATTTGATTGTTGGCAGAATAAATACGGCAATTTCGACCACCCTGAAGAGAAAAAAAAAAGAAAAAAAAAGTCGATAAGAAGTAAGACGTCAAGGAGCAGCTGTATGCACGAATGCATGTTGCATGTACGTACGGTTATGTGGGTGGTAACCGATGGGATGGATAATAAAGTGGGGAACGAATTAATACGTGCTTCGTGCGAATCCTGATGCTCCTTAAGCTCCGTGGCGGGGCGGGAGAGAAAGTCCGCCTTTTTTTCCCCTTCATTTTCCTTGCTTTTTGTGTGTGTGTGCGTTTCCGTCTCTGTTTATAATCATATCCTCTATAAAGCGAGTTGATTAGCTAAGTGAGTATGTGCCTATTTTTTACTATAGTAATATACGGAATAGAGGAGTCAGGGTTCCCCAGCCAGTACCTCTAGGTAGGTATCCCGTACTACGTATATAATCTATGGTACCTAGGAGCCTACGCTACTGTAAGGGAGTGTTTTAGCGTCTCCAGATCTGACGAAGATTTAGGTAGTTTGGAAGACGGCTCCGCTTTCGATATACCAGCTTTTATTGATTTTGATTTTTTTGGACCATATTATCCAGTCAACATCACACTGTATCACCGGCGAGTATTCCACAGTGGGAAAGGGATCGTAATACATGTCACCAGGAATTGATATTCGAAAACAACATTGTCCCATATGCCACGTGAAGACAAGAGTTTCATCCGTGCCGTAAGATATACTGTAACCATGTTTCTATCAACGCCGTGTGTAATGTATATATCAACAATTAGATTACAAAGGCAGTAGCGAATGTGAGTTTTCTCGAGGAGACACCATAAGGAGGCTCCCTATACTGGGGATAAGTGCTCTGCCTTCCGGGGGTATATGCGAAGCGTGGCTAATAATACAGGTAGGTAATATCCTTTCTTCGCTCTCGCTCGTCCGTGTCACTTTTGGTCTTTCGCTTTTCTTGCTCCCAAGAAACTGCCGCCACGGGAATGGTTCGAAACGCCTGAAGCCTGCTGTTGCTTCTCGCTGTAAACGAATGCATGCGATCTTCGCCCGTCCCATGACCCCTATATCCCAAACGCCGTCTGTGAGGGTATCTCCTCAAATGGGAAATCAAAACTGAACAACCCCGAATACCCCCAAAAGATGTGATGTGTGTGACCTGACCCAACCCGATTGGAAGCCACCAGGGATAGACGCGAAGAAAAGACGATAAATAATGCCTTCAAATGAGCCCACCCGAATCTAAAAGCTCATCCATGCACCCCAGCGCTTCAAACTCTCCTGGATATCATACCAACCAGCAGCGCAAACGATTCTCGATGATATGATGATATGATGATGGTGCCTTCGTACAAGAGACATAAAATCTACAACCCAATTTTTGGTACCATCAGGTGAAAAAAAAATGCTGGTGATTAGTCTCCTCTAAAACCATTTGAGACCGATCCGAACCGTGATTCAACATGAGATATCCGCATAACAAGGATAATCGTTAACAACTCTAAATCGTAACCTTGCACAATTCAACTTTTTTCTTCTTTTTTTTTATCATGAAGCATTGAGACTTCTTGTTTTTTTTAGTCGGAGTGATCGTCGTGATGATCTTCGGATCCAGCGTCGGACTTGGCATCGTTTTTATGTACCTTCCTGTGCCGACGAAGATTTGATACAACCGAAAAATGTCTCCCACATCCTTCGACTTCGCAGCAGAATGCTACACTTTCATATCAGCCTTCAATTATGCTCAGCACACATTCACAAGTTATAACACTCACGCTTTTCGCCTGTATGGCTATACATATGTGTCTGGAGCGAACTTGGTCGTGTAAATCGCTTATCGCAGACCTTGCATTTGTGCTTCTTTTGTGTACTTGATGAAACTTTCGAGCTAAACTGACCCATCATTGACTGAGGGGCAGGAGGAGGCTGTGTCATTAGATTCGGTCGAGGTAGCGTTCGGGAAGTGACCGACTCAATATCAGAGCCCGCCGTCGAGTAATCGCTTACGGACGAATCGACCGATCCTGCGTAATATCCACTGCCATAGTTGCTCGTCGAGGAAATGGATGAGTTCGTCGAATGTGTCGAAGGGAAACCGTATGAGTCTGCGGAGCCTCTGCCGCGGTTCCCGGGAGGGTATATTGCCCTGGGAGTTTCTTGGCTCATAGCAAGCATACCTTGGCCGGCGTCGAGAGCATCCGCAAAACTTCTTCGATCATCATTTTGAATACCTCTGTGAAGCAAGTCAACCAACGAATTCCGGTGAGAGCGAGACGCGTCTGAGCCGTGATCGACCATCGGCAGTGAGGAAATTGACGATTGTGAATACCTTCGGTTATCGGCTTCTGGCGCGAGAGCGAACGTTGATCGCATTGGCGCGGGTGCGTACCCGGATACGCCGTCGTAGGAGCTCGGTGACGCCGAGTACGTCGCGCTTACGGGAGAAGCCGCCGTCGCTGTCGCGTACGCTGGCTCTCCGTACCCAGCTGACGTTGTTTGCATTCGGTTTAAGCTTAAGAGATCTTGCGGCATATTGAGTAAGTCCTGCTGTCCATAGAGGTCCGCCATGAGAGTGCTACCTGCTGAAGATGCCGTCACCGGGATGCTCCCATACGGTGCCATTGAGGCACCACTGGTACCCGTCCTCGCGGCGTGCTGCTTGGCCATAGAGTCGAGGCCGCCCAAGTTGGCACCGAGCCCTTGCGAGTACATGCCGTGGCTGCCGTGGTGCTGGTTTGATGAGCCCGCGGCCCAGGGGTTGGTGAAGTGCGGAGGATTAGAGTAGGAAGACATGTGGTCGAAGTTAAGAGCCCCGAGTCGTGATTGATTGTCAAGAGTCATAGTCATCTTCGACGCAATATATCATATAAGAATGGTTGGAAGTATGAAGTTTTCCAACACTTGGGCTAAACTCCTTAATTTTTTTTTCTTCCGTGTGAGAAAAGAAGAAGATAGGAAAGTTTGGAATAGTTCGCTGATCAGATGCGGGATCCCGAAGGGGCACAGATTCGTGTCACCTAGCCGAGGCGGTGACTTGTCTCTCAAGATCCAGTGAAGAAGATCCGTCACGAGCTACGGGAGGGGGATCAGCGAGCCTTAAGTGTGTTTGGCAGGACACTTCAGGAAGTATGCGACCAGGAACCCCCAAATAGGTGGACGAGGGTACACACTGGGGTCGACCGGCACTCTTTTAGAACAGCCCAATCGTCAGAAGCTTAACGTTCTCCAGCAATTGGGACAGGTGGAACCAGTGCCCTTAGCTTACAGCAAGCCTAGTGACGACGGTGAACAGATTTGATCGACAATCCAATGTCCCGTACTAAAGCAGGTCGGGGCAGGGTTGGGCACACTGTAGGGTGCTACACAGAGCACGGTAGGGTAGGATATTGAAAAGATCGAACCGGGGCTGAAATTTGGAAAGAAGGTGTCCAATTTGATAGCAGCCGTTTTAGTTCTTGACTGATCATGAGAATGTGGAGTTCGGTGGCTCGTTTCAAGACCGAAGCGTAGAAGATCAGCAGCGGCCAGATATCCGGGAGGTCAGATGTACATATAACTCGAGCGAGTGTACTTGTTTTGTTGTTATAGCAATGAATTCGCAGTAGGGAACTTGAATTAATGTATAGGTAGTTATATAGTGTATATAATTGCTCTATGACCCTGCTTTGTATTGGTGTTTAGGGACGAGGTTAGACGCGTTATGAGTGATGAGCGGAAGAGGCACAGGCTGAGAAGGCAGGATGGCAGGCTTTACATACATAGATTTGTTATTCGGCTAGCCTATGTATATGGGCTACCCTATGTATGTAGTTCCGGTAGTCCTGGCAGTTTAGGTGTGATGGGAGTGGCCAGCTAGTACGTCAACTAGCAGCACTAGAGAATTAAACAAAGTAGGGAATTCCAGCGCGAGCCTGTGGAAAGCATCCTAGGTATCAGGGTCTCCCTAACCCGCAACCTCAGAGAGATAAAATTGGAGCGAGTGGGACAAGAGAGCACAGGGATCGAATAACTCTTAACGGGAGGCAAAGGAAAAAAGAGTTGAGTGTTGAGATACGGGAAATGCCATAAAACCAGGTACGTAGTATGTACCTACCTAACCTAAGCAATAAGAAAGAGAGAGAGAATGTGTGTACCGCGGTACGTACAATACGGTACGCAAATGAGAGAGCATGGCAGGGTATGGTTGAAGGTAACAGCAAGGGTCTACGGTTAAGGCTACGGGGGGTGCGACCGCTGGGATACTAGCTTATTGCATGTACCGGTACAGGGTGGGTATCAACCAGAAAAGAAGACCCTTGTCTGCCTTCCATCCGTGTACGATGGATAGGTAATGTACATAGGTATGTATCTATACGTAGGTATAAAGTACAATGCGTAAGGTACCTATATATTGATGGAAGGCAGAACTGTACTACCTACCTGTATGTATAGGTAATACCTATATGCTTACCTCATAACGCAATAAAGCTCATTCTTAGCTTACGCCACTGATGCGGAGGATGGGAGCGATGGGGGGTTGCCCTTATGCAGGGTCTGAAGGGGAGCATAAAGCCGGCTTCAGCACTTTATTACAAGTCTAATTTCTATTGTTTTTGGTTTTTTTTTTTTCGGATGTATGTATGTATGTGCGTGCTCTCTTTTCGTCATTTCCCACTGCCGGCCTGCCGTTCCAGACAACTCTTAATGTTACTTGAACGTACTATACCGGTCCAGTTAGCACATCCTCTTCTGGCGACTTTCCTGGATAACGGGTAGAAAAAAAGGAAATCGGGTTGTAGACATGTATTGTATTGTACATGCGTATACATGCGTATATACACGTTATGTATGCTGGTACACCACACCTGGATACGGCATTTTCAGTCGGGCTTTCCATGTATTCCACTAAATGACCCTTTCCTCTTTGGTGGGAAGGATGAAGCTAAGAGTGACTTAGCTTAGGTCACTTGGCAAATACCCTACGTCATGCGGTGTGTGAATAGTGATTGGACACATTAAGATACTCCACAAAAGTGGTTCCTCAGAGTGAGCGAAGAAAAACATGCACCTGCTTTTCCATGATCCAAGACACGACATCATTGAACCCACGTTTTGAAGACTAAAGGCAGTCGGAGTTCTCTGTCCCGGTGTCAAGGGATGATGAATAAGAGCCCTGTACCTAACCTACCTAGTTTAGTAGGAGGTACCTATAGTAGTAAACTTACCTAAAGGAAAGATATACTTACCTAGCGCCTACTAAGAACTATGTACCTAATTACCTAAAGAAAGGGGAATTTGTTTTGTCTTTCTAATTGGGAACTAATAATTAACCACGCTTCTTTTCTATTATGTGCATTTTCTTTTTTCCCCTGTATTGGAAAAGCCCAACGGCATTTAAACCAGACGTGTCCATTTTCGGTCCCGCATTAGGGTCGTGGCGGCAGTGTGGCCTTCTTATCCAGCCCACGATATCTTGGCATTTTTAGAACAGCGATTACGGCGCAGTGTGATAAGAAAAGAATAGGAATAAATCCAGTCATATAGGAATGACGATGGAATAACGATGGAATAACCACGCCTACTACATACATACTCAGGTACGTATGGAGTAGGAAGAGTAATGGAATAGGACCTGCAAAAGCAACAAGTACTTAGGATGAAACCGAGGGTTGCATGTATGACGATATCTTGGAGCCAGTCGGGCCAGCTCCCTTGAGTCCTCGAAGCTAATTAAGCGGTACTGCCTCGGGAGGAGTTAAATGGTTATTATCCAGTGCTCACAAGACTGACGTCGTCGGTTGGGATTGGCAAGCGAGCACAAGTATGACGGCGGCGCCCCGGCAAGGCCCTGTCTGCGGCAGTCTTTGATACGTATGAGGGGCATCTGGGGCTCAATCTAACCAACCGGACAACTGTGTGGTAAGCGAGTAGGTAGACAGACCGTAGCATCTCGCAACCCCATGCGGTGGAAATGTTGGCAGTTGTACAACATCATCTATCATAAGCCTTGGCCCTGCAAATAAAGATCAAGCGGCTGGAAGCAATATAATACAATACGACGAGTTCGTGATATTGGAACTGACGATGACAAAATGAAGCGAGTATATAGGGGAATATGGCAACAGCCATAACATAGGTACCTACTAGGTAGCATATAAATCCCCGATGTAGAGGGACTCCTTTACGAATTACCTACTGGTCGGTGTTTTTATTTGTTTCTAGCAACCTATCTGCGATGATGCTTGCTTCCGGGTCGTGGAGAGGGATACTGTTACATTAACCTCATTGACGGGGAAAATCTCTTGGCGATTAACCGGGGTGTCGTCATAGCTTTCAAAGTGTCGGGAGGAGGATTCGAGGTGTCCAATGCGAACAACAGTTAATTGGCCAGAATCTGGTCGGTGGGAAATGCAGTGTCAGCCAATGCCCCCACAGATTGCGAATGATACAACCTAATAGCTTTTCAATGGACGAAGAAAATAAATAAAATAAGGAAAACAGAAGAGAGAGAGAAAAAAAAACAGGCCTTTAAAGCTATGACCAATCAATATTCTTGACTTACTATGTAAGTAACCGCGGGCTTATATTAGCACGTAAAAATCAAGACTTGCGCCCTAGCGAAGAAAATCAGGAAAAAGAAACACTGTCTTGTTAATGCTAATAACAGTTATGGGAATACGACTTCATCCGTAGATGCGAATGTGCAATGCGGGAGAGAGGACGATAGAGATGGTAAAGTGCGGTATACATGCAGCCACACTTTTCAAATCACAAATTAGTAACAGTAGAAAAATGTTCGGAGTATACTACACCTTCTCTCCTTACACAGGCTAGGTGCCAGGTGGTACATTAAGTACATGTACAACTAGGTAGAACTACATCAGGTACCTAATGTACCTAGGTAAGTAGATGCTTACCCTAAGGTTCCCACTATATATTTTTACGATTTAAGTTTTACGTTTTATGTTAGGTACCTGCCTAGTATGTATGAGGGTCGAAAGAGGAAAGCGTAATTAACGAAAGTGGTAGTTGAGTAGTAGTTGCGCCCGTTGTTAAATTGTTAAATTACGGCTTTAAATGAATTAAATGAATAAAATAAACCAAGGCGGCAGTTCACGATCCTGACAACGTCATATCTATACACCTAGACGGGGTTTCTTCAAGGCTAAAACAAGGCTTAGTCAACGGCGTTACAATTTCTTTTAAGCTTGAATTTTAGTGGCAGAGTGGGAGAACCCCTAAAAAAACACGGCCCGGGCAAACCTTCGGTGGTTTACAGGAATGAATCGAAACATTGGATTGAGCCATTGGAACCATTGACCATTTACAAGCCACCCGGGCAAGCCATGACTTCCGCGATCCAGTCCGGCGGTTCCTGCGCGGATCACAACGCCATCCAGAAGCCATCGAGAAGCCATCACAGCGCCGTCTTTGGGCCCGGTGGGTTGATATACAGGGTCAACCCATTCATACGCCACCCAGGCGCACTTTTAAGTTTTCACACCTTTATCTACCATGTGTTGACGGCCATGTATCAACAACAACAAGGTCCTAGGCATGATACATGGTGCGGGTACCCCCTAGTCTAGGGGATTAGATTTAATTGCCTAAGCACGTGTTCGGCACTAAAACATCCATCCAACCCATACATCCCATATCAGATCTAGGTACGGAATTATTAGTGTACCTACCTATGTATCTAGGTATGCAGGGTGAGATGACCTGCTCGTCATTTCGATCATGACAAGGCGAGTCCGAAAAAAGGTGGCGTTTGATATTAAACATATCCGCCCGCCGTCACGACTACCTTAGGTAGGTACTGCACTCGCACGGCTTCGTCCCGTACGCATACGGGTAAACCATGTTCAAATCATGCTTCGGGAATCAAATTACATGCACGTGGGTAAATGGTGCAGTCATTTATTGCGTAGCATGATCCCGGCAAGGCTTACAATCCATTACATTTGCTAGGTTTTAGGGTTGGTGTGTAATGTATCATGTGAAAGCGGAACTGAACCGCTACCATCAGGTACCTAGTACTCCTATTTTCTTTCTTATCGGGGCGTTTAATCTATCTACAGATATTATGACACTGTGAAAACCGCTGCATGGCAATTGTCTGACCGCTTGGCAAATGTTATCTCTTTCCGTCGCACTTGAGCCGTTTTGGAACTGGAAGGATAAGGCTAGGTTAAGTTTATTATCTGTTTACGGCAGACTATTACAACCTGTCAGCAACCTACATGCATATACACATGCATGCGGTCGCAGGATCCCTTCGATGGTGTTGGTGCTAATATAAAAAGGATATTATTGTTATTATTATTATTCCCTATTATGTATGACTACCTAAATGAGCACGTCGGTTACTAGGTAGTCTGGGCAACTCCAAAAAGGTCGAAACCGTGGCTCGAACTAATATATTGATCTGAATGTGGTTTATTAGGTGCGTGTGGTCGTAACGTACCCCTTGGCAATTCAATCAGATTCCCGAACATCGCAACGTCGGTGATCAGCAATGTATCAACGGCACTTGCCAGAGCCACAAAAGCCCGCTCTCCCGCTTTCTGGGTACTTATCGGCGGTAGACGTTCAGCAGGTAGTAGGTAACAAGTATCTACCTTAGGTAGGTACCTTATGTGCCTACCTAAATTACCTCTAATGTTTCAAGTTTCGTAGTTGCCATTAACAGTTACCTCCATACCACCTAAGCATTTTACTTAGTAATTATCCAACTACATCATACCAGGTAGGTAAGTAGATGGAGAGGAGGTATGCATTCATTCAAGTTTGAGTCAGGCGTATTAGGTATTGTACAATACAGTAAAAGGTAGGTACCTACCTATGGGAAGGCACTCTATCACTTATTACATAGGTACATATAACCCAGGTATCTAGGTACTATACAGAAAAGTACCTACCTCTGTCCACGAAACTTGCATAATTAGATCTAATTTCTGGCAATTTAGAACTTACACTACTTTCTTGCCATCAACACATACCTACATACTTACGCATGCACGAACCACTACATACAGTGTTATTTTCCTTCCTATCGTCAAGTCTATACGGAAAGCACGGTCTTTTTGTTTCCTTTTATTCTTTCTAGAAGGCTTGGTGTTCTTTCAATTTAGGTAGACAAGATTGCCAATGGTAATTTTTCGTCTCCAATTTCCGCACGAGATATTTGACGTCCACTTGGACCAGCCCCGGGACGTATAAACGGTCCTATCAGAAAAGACTCAGGGATTGCCAAGGAACATGGGTGTGTTTCATGTAGAAATTCGACTGGCATTCCCCAAAAGTCACACTGGCAATACAACTTTAACCCCGGCTTGTTTGTCTGGCAGATAATCGACGATCACATCCATTCCTGGAGATCTTATAAGAGACGGTGTCTCTACGCTAGCGCAACCTTACCACTGCCATCCCCTTGCACCCCCATCTGCATCTCAGCAACCACCCAGCTTTTGTCTCTGGCATAGGATTCCATTAGGTACCTACATACCTTACCCGACAAGATACACTATCATGAGAGACTGAACCCCATTCATTGCCTTACCTTAGGTGGGTAGGTATCAATTGCCCCGGCGCTTGAGAGAGGGGCTTCATCCTTCTAAAGCCCAGTTTCGGTAAGTTACCAATTCTCTGAAAAGCTGTTTAACTAGTAGCTGCTTTCCCCTCAGTACAAGCAAAGAAGAAGCAGAAGAAGCAGACGGAGCAGACGAGATTTGAATGCCCTACCGGGCTTTCCTAGGGCCCAATACATGGCTTGTCCGCACGGCAGTGAAGTGGTATTAAAGGATCCGGTAGACTTGCCTTGTCTTGGCAGCACGCTTACTGTGAAGGGCCAACTACCTAAGGAGGGATGCCTTTCGAGAAAAGCACCTAGCTTTCCGTACTTCCATGACCGCTTTTAACTGCACATACAGCTTCGTGTCGAGTGAGTGAGCTAGCCAACGCACCCACGCTGCCGAAGCCGGCTACTGAGGGGACAAAGGAGCAACTAGAGGATTGGTCGCCGACCAAAGTCGACGAGGGTGTCGTGTCATTAGCAAATTTCCTGTGAGCCTTTCCCCAATACTAACGCACTAATATTTGGCACAAGGATTCAATACATACAATACTATGTACATGCGGACCCTTATTGAAGAATACACACTACCTAGATAGCCGAGTCCAGCCATTCCGGCTATTTGAGGCTTCTCAATATTTTTTTTATTTTTTTTTTCACTTCATTTCGGAACCATCAGCTGATACGAGTTGTCACTCTAAAAACGTTTTTCATCGTGTTCATACCTAATAACTAACTAGTGTAAAGTATAGTATATCATTCAAAGACAACCTCTCATTAACTCGATGTATCGTAAGTTAGTGGATACATAAAATGGTAGATGAGGCTTACAGCCCAATGACGCCCTCCAATGATATCGCTTTACATTAGATAGGACCTAAGCCAAGACAGCCTATTGTATTCGGGTTTACAGGGAAACGCACTTGGTGGAGACATTTCCGAAGCGAGCATAGAACATCCGGTAAAGTCATACCATCTCCCCGAGACATCCACGATGATAAGGCTGCCATGCATACCTATACCTGACTTGGAGTTTATGGGGAAACACTGTGGATAATTTAAAGTTTGGGCATGGCCTTGACATCCCCAGACTTCATGGCACCACCATTGTCCAAGTTAGTTGTTGGCGTTATTTCTCGCCATTGTGACAACCTCAAATTTGATGTGGCTGACTACAACATATTTCCTCAACAGTGAATATTGACCGCAAATCCCCCGAAAAGTGATAGATAAATTAGGTACGATAGTTTTGTTCGTGGACATCGCTTTCTCAAAGTGAAAGCTTGAGGCCATCTAGCAAGATAGCTTTATCTCCTCGAGCTTCATTCATGAAGGGACCTCGGCACGAGCAGTCACGTCGTAAATGTCCAGTTCCTACTATCCTTCATGTATACTAGCTTTGCTCACAGAAGAATCCATATAATTCTCTCCGCTGTTGGTAGCGCCGAAATTGGTTTTGTTTTGGCTAAACCTCTCCTTCCTTCGTGACAGGCACTGGTAGCCAGGTCTCCTTGTCTTACGATATGTCAGAGTAGGCCTTGTATGGCTATTGTTTCTACAGCGATGTAAAGAAGTTGAACTGTTAGGCCTTGGAGATAGACCCTTTCATCTCGCTACGCCGATCTTTCTCGTCAGTAGGGTTTAATACCGTAACACATTTAAAGTAACTGAAGATGATATGTGCTTCAAGGTGGATATACTATACTGAGAAGGTCATGGTGAGCGTGATATGTGACTTTCCAGGAATTGATGGCGTGATACCTTCAGCTCGCAGAAGCTGTCACTACTGGACACCCTTTTCTATTACAGGATGTGGCAGTGTACCATCCATGCATATAAAAGATAGGCGAGCACTTATCTCTAACGTCCGTCTATGGGTCCATTAATTCAAAACATCGATGGGTTGTCAGGCGCAGTTGCAACTACACACATCGACGGTAGGACATTACCTAGCTGCCTAGTAAACGTAGCATAGCATACCTAAGGTAGGTTAAGTAACTTGACAACCTGGCTTCTGCCGAGGAATGCACATAACCCAGTGTGCCCTCGATGGATGAGATGTGGAGAGCTCGGATGGGTTATGGTGATTTTACTTAGATTGCAAAAAGCGACATAGTAATTAATATTGCTATACCGCCGCAGATTACCTGGGTGACATGTCCTGGCGCTCGACAAGGGGGGGAATTCCACCCTTGAAGACAACCATCCGCGGATGATGTTCTTCTAGACAGTTGAACTAACTAACTCTATAGCATCTGCCGTTACACGAGCCAATCAAAGAAGCCCGTGGATTCCTCGTAGAGATATAGAGATATAGAAACTCTCGTCAACTACGTAGTTATCGCAGCTTAATAAGTGTCAGGACGGCATTGCATGTCATTGCAGTATCGAGGTCCTTTAGTATATAAGGTAGGTATGAGGTACCTAAGGCTACCTGGTATAGGTACCTACTAGTCTTCAAAACGACAGTATAGCTTTTCCCTTTCTCCGTAATGTGGATCGTGAATACCCAAGAGTTTTCTCTATCGTAGGTCCGATATACGTGCCTCGAGTTACATCCCGGGATGCCAGACGTAGGTAGGTTTTTTTTTTCGAGATCCGAAGGGGGAACCGTCCTGGTACATCTTACATAGGAATGTTATAGGAACAGAACATATCGCGAGTGATCTATCCATCCACCCATCCATCTACCCCTTCCATTCCACTCGGCCCGTCGGTATGTAGAGCGGAAGGAGGTAGGTACCTAGGTAGCAGTGGCGAATACGAGTGTTGGGGAGGGGGGGAGGAGTACGCGTGGTTAACCTTATACCTACTCTTTGCCGTCTAGAGGGGGTGGTTCAGAACGAACAACAAATTCCGGGTCCGCGATAGAATATATTGCCTCGTGCTGCTGTTTCTCGGCTGAGACCTTGCGGCTAAATGTGTGCGACGTCGTACTAATTATTCCCGTCGTCCCGATCCTGCGGAGTCTAGCCGATATGTAACGTTAGGTCGGTACCAAAGCATTACCCATGAACGGAGGCATTCGAGACAGTTGGAGATTTCGTCTCTGTTGACGTGGTTGTTGGGAGATGTGTTGATGTGTGTAGGAGGTAGGGTCGGTTAAGGGTTGCGAGAGAGCGGAGCGGGTGTAGTGTCGAAAGTACATTTTTCTTCTTGTGCCAGTGGTACAGCTACCGTATGCCTAACGGGTGATAGTATTAGTAGTGATGTACTTATTCTCACCTCGTTGGGGATTGTAGTTCTGCTCTATCCTATTCTACGGAGCAACCGCGTCGCATTTCTCAAACGACCAAGCGGAGGAGACGCCAAGTTCACAAGAAGCTCCAGTAACGTAGAGAGTTCAAGCGCATCCGTTCACACAAGGTGAGAACCTCGTGGTAAGTGAGTGAGTGAGTTAGTCTGTTATGTGTTACATGGTACCTACGTCTAGAACAGGTGCAACTGGGATCATGAATTCAAGAAACCTGTATTCCAGGAGTGCAATCAAATAAGCTAAGATACGACGGCCATCAGCGTTTGCCATGTGTCGTAGCCAATGGACCTCTTGGCTCAAGATAGCCTGCAATCCAAAAAGTGCGCCTAACCGCCACATGTTGGCTACGTGTCAACTCACTTCTAGATGGATATCGATATACAAGTTACTTTATATGAACAGTATTAGGTAGATGTGTTGGCGATAGCCCCTTTCTTTGCCTACTAAAATTAGCGAGTAGGGAATTCATGTTTCTATGTTCAGACCACAAACCCACAGGTCAGAGTCTACTTGGTAAGAAAGCATGGAATGCGTTTAGTTTTCCATAAATCCGTCTACCGGCAGTTGCTAGTTATTCCACCTGCAATATCTCCAGGCTCTAGAAATAGACGTCTGGAACATCGGCGATGTGATGAACAAATCGGAGTAGGAATCAGATGTCGAGGATGCAGTTACGCACATGCAACCTATGTCCATGTTGTGAAATCTATTATGAAGCGAATCGTCTATAGACTGAGCGTTGCCCGCAAGTTCGTGTCTATGTCTGTAGGTATCTTGTCTCATCTAGATGACTGCGATAGTCTAGATGCGTATGTGATGTTTTCTTGGGTCTTGGGAATTAGAAACAGATGTGGTGGTTATGTGTGCAAAGTAGTAATTGGAAGTTGTCCCCGGGCCGAGGATAAGGGTGGGTATATCTAGTGATAGGATGTCAGAGTTAGTTGTTGATGGTAAGCACAGATTGCCGTGCGGAAGAGACATGAGAATCTAATGGCTGAAGACGGGATGAGGCTAGAACTAAGTACACTGTCCATTGATGTGGTCGATCAGGAGAGTAGCAGAGGCACGGGAAGATGCATTTGGCACAGCTGCGCACCCGTAGCCAGGTGCGCAGCAGGCTAAAGGTTTAATACAGGTTGTGTTTTGTTCGCGGCGCCGTCTAACGATAGTTACTCTACAGTTAATGTAGTAGCTTTATAATGATAAGCTTGGAGGTTTCATTGGATCTGGTGGTAAATATGACAGTGGCTCCTCCCTGGAAAGAAGCCGTAAAGGAATATTTATACACATATTTATTTCGTAGGCTAGAGATATGTATCTCTCTAGCCTACTTCATACCATTATTTGGATGAAGGATCACGATGCGGCGAGTATGGGGGCTAATATCAACGAACATCGGCTCTCTGATCTTCTAAGGGAATTTTAATTGGTATTAGTTTAGATTGACTATACTATGATATTATAGACAATGTTAATCCCCTCGATGTTTAAGCTTTGCTGACTCTCTTCTGATTCTAACGGCAAGAAACTTGTCTATATCTCTCCTATATCCTGTCCCAGGCTGATTATCAAAAGGGCAATGGTACCTGGTAACATGCTGAAGGTAGTTCCTTGGAACTAACTCATGGTTTTTCTCGTCCTCTTGCTAGCTCGTACCGTTTCTGTGGAAGTATTGCTTTCAATCTTCACGGCTTCGGTTACAACTACCTGACGTCTTTTCCGGGTACGGGGCAGAGGTCCAACCGCTGCAGCATCTCCAACTTCCTCGACTTTCACTTTCACTTTCACATCAACAACTTCGGCTTTAGCAGAAGCCTGCTCCGAAAACGACTTCAGGTTCGCGGTGAAAAGCACCGACTGAGCCCAACCCGCATACGGACCCCAGATACTCCGAAAATGGTCCCCGACGGAGTCATACATGGCCTTAGAGAAGGTCTTTGACTTAATCTTTCCGAATTTATAATCCCTTTGGGCAATCTGCCACACATGCGTATCCACAGGGACTGCCTCTCCCCAGCCTAGACCCATCAAGCAAACACAGTCTGCGACTTTTGGGCCAACACCTGAGAGAAGGAGGAGCTGTTCGTGGGCATGCTTATAGGTGGGCACCTCCGCGGCTTTGGGCGTCACCACTTTGCACCAACCTGGATTTTCGGGATTTATGAGGCTTTCAAGCCACCCCTCTGGTTTCTCCTCACATACCAAACGGGCTGTCTCGGCAATGTATTTGGCCCTATAACCGAACCCCAATTCCCTTAGATGAGCTTCTACTTTCTTCCCGCTAAGCGCTTGCGGTGTGGGGAAGTCATGAAAGGCTTCATCTCCAATGTGTCCAACGAGTGGGCCGTAGTATTTGCAAAGTTTATGAACCTAATGCAGTGTCAGTATGAGTGATATCCCACCTACATACGAAGACAAGTATTGGGTTGACATACCATCTGAGAAATACGGGATATGTTATTATTGCTGCTACAGATGAATGCGATGAGTGCCTCCCATGGATCTTGGTTGAGAATCCTGATTCCTGTGAATTTTGGAGCTTTCTTCCGGAAGTTTGGGTCGGACTTGGACCATTGGTTATAGAGGGCTGTCACTGTGGCATTCCAAGTTAGTTGGTAATAATGAAAGCGTAATTGTCTCTATAAATTGGAGGTGGATTGCGCTTACAATCAATCTTTAAGCTAAAATAGTGTCTTAGAAGTGATTCGGTATCATCAACATCGACACCAACACCATCACCATCGGCTTCAGGTTCACCCTTGGCAGATACCGGAGGCGTTAACACAGGTGGAATGGCATTGGTCGAAGTTACTTTATAATGAAGATGATGCTTATCCTGCTTTAACGAGAGCAGTCTTCCATAGAGAACACAGTTCCTAATTATATATCGGTGTTAATTAAAGCGCTTAAATTTTGCATATGATGTATGTATCTTACCACTCATCATCTATTTTACGCCATCGAAAAGACTGTCCGCAACGAAGAGTCGTCTCGATGCAGAGGTCAGTCAAGCTTAAGGGGAGTTTCCTCCAATCTGATGCCCGTATAGGAGCCATGAGACCAGGAGTTGGACGACAAGATGGTACGAATTATCAGGTGAATTATACCTTAAGTTAGGTGCCAGGTGGTACTTAGAAACTAATGCACGATGTTCTAAAAGCTGTAGCTGTTTCGCCTCCTGATTGCTCTTCGCCTTTCCCAGAGATCCCTAAAAAGGCAAGCGGGGACCTGCTATCTGATAACTCTAAGAAGACTAAACCAAATCAGGGCTAGTGACAAGTGACAAGTACATAGTACCTATGCCGCTCCACTCTGGGCCAGCCAAAATTTCTATTTTCCAGCCGCGCTGCAGCTCCACTGTCAACAGCTTCATCCTACCGCCGTGCAAGTACAGCTTGATATTTCTTTTTTCATTTCACCTACTTTATTCTGTTTACCATTTTCATTTCCATTCTAGTCTGATAACTGTTTTATCTCCTACCTACCCATCTTGCATCAGATACCTGCATAAGGGATCAAGCAGATACCATGAACGGCGACAGTTATTCTTCTCGAGGTGAGGATGGATTGTGTCTGTTTTTATTGTTACAATTGGAAAAGAGCTAACAAAATCATTAAATTTAGACGGCCGTCATGGTTCATCTCGGGATTATCCTCCCCGCGAAGACCGCCGAGACCGAGGTGATCGACGAGACCGACGACGGAGTAGATCGCCTCGTCGGCCGCACCGTGATGCTAGGGATGAAGATGCATATGCTTCTAGCCGAAGTCATCGAGACCGTGAGCGCGAAGATCGATATGGAGGTGGCCGAGATCGTAGGGATAGGGAATGGGATCGCGACCGTGGTTCGCGGAGAGATACTCGTCGCGAGGACACCGGACGACCTCCTCGACGCGACCGCGACTTATTCGATGATAGGCGCGGCGGTGGCGATAGACGGGATCGCGAAAGGATGGACAGAATGCGAGATGAAGACCTTTTCGCTCAGAATCGACGAGGGCGCAGTCCGACACCGCCCCCAAAGAAGCGAGAGCCTACACCAGACCTGACCGACGTTGTCCCCGTTTTAGAACGCAAGCGACGTATGACACAATGGGATATCAAGCCTCCCGGCTACGAGAATGTCACTGCTGAACAAGCTAAGCTTTCAGGCATGTTCCCTCTTCCTGGAGCGCCGAGGCAGCAGCCCATGGACCCTACAAAGCTACAGGCTTTCATGAGCCAGCCAGGCGGAACAGTGAACAGCGCGGCCTTGAAGCCGGGAAATTCCCGACAGAGCAAGAGACTTATTGTGTACAACATTCCCCCGGGGTCGACGGAAGAGAGTCTTATGGGTTTCTTCAATCTTCAGTTAAATGGCCTCAACGTGACTGAGAGTACCGATCCCTGCGTCCTATGTCAAATATCCAAGGATCAGTCTTTCGCCCTCCTCGAATTCAGACATGCTTCCGAGGCTACAGTTGCTCTTGCCCTTGACGGTATCTCTATGGATGCCGAGGATGCCGCGGACGGCGCGGCCAATGGGAGCGGGCAGGGCTTAAAAATACAACGGCCGAAGGACTATATTGTGCCTGCTGTTGTCGAGGAGACCCCGTATAAGCCTGGCGTCGTTTCTAATGTTGTCATCGATACCCCAAACAAGATCAGCATTGCAAACTTGCCGCCTTATCTTAGCGAAGATCAGGTTATGGAGCTTTTGACCTCATTCGGCGAACTTAAGGCGTTAACCTTGGTTAAGGATACAGGAACCGAAGAATCTCGCGTAAGTAGGCAAAGTATAAATCTATTCGTATTTTTGAAAGCTAACTTCTGTCAGGGTATTGCATTCTGTGAATTTGTGGACCCCGCTGCTACGGATATTGCCATCCAGGGCCTCAACGGCATGCTTATCGGCGACAAGAATCTCAAAGTGAAGAAGGCTAGCGTTGGAATTACCCAAGTAGCGGGTGTTGAGATGGGCGTTAATGCCATGTCTATGTTGGCAGGTACTACTGCTAGTGACTCGGAAGAGTCACGGGTGTTGCAGCTGCTCAACATGGTGACACCAGAGGAGTTGATGGACAACGATGATTACCAAGGTAAATATCACATCCTATTCTACGTACATGACCGAGCTAACTTTATATAGAAATATGCGAGGATGTCCAAGAAGAATGCTCCAAATTTGGCCAAGTACTGGATATCAAAGTACCGCGACCCACAGGTGGTAGCAGACAATCTGCGGGAGTTGGGAAAATCTTTGTTAAATATGATACGACTGAGTCAGCAAAGAACGCTCTTCGAGCCCTTGCGGGCCGGAAATTCGCTGATCGTACGGTGGTAACAACATATTTCCCGGAGGTAAGGGGGGGGGGGGGGGGGGGGGGGGGGGGGGGGGGGGGGGGGGGGGGGGGGGGGGGGGGGGGGGGGGGGGGGGGGGGGGGGGGGGGGGGGGGGGGG